>NC_064434.1:17500-35000 GCF_023343835.1 Lagopus muta | reverse complement strand
GTTAGGGTTAGGGTTAGGGTTAGGGTTAGGGTTAGGGTTAGGGTTAGGGTTAGGGTTAGGGTTAGGGTTAGGGTTAGGGTTAGGGTTAGGGTTAGGGTTAGGGTTAGGGTTAGGGTTAGGGTTAGGGTTAGGGTTAGGGTTAGGGTTAGGGTTAGGGTTAGGGTTAGGGTTAGGGTTAGGGTTAGGGTTAGGGTTAGGGTTAGGGTTAGGGTTAGGGTTAGGGTTAGGGTTAGGGTTAGGGTTAGGGTTAGGGTTAGGGTTAGGGTTAGGGTTAGGGTTAGGGTTAGGGTTAGGGTTAGGGTTAGGGTTAGGGTTAGGGTTAGGGTTAGGGTTAGGGTTAGGGTTAGGGTTAGGGTTAGGGTTAGGGTTAGGGTTAGGGTTAGGGTTAGGGTTAGGGTTAGGGTTAGGGTTAGGGTTAGGGTTAGGGTTAGGGTTAGGGTTAGGGTTAGGGTTAGGGTTAGGGTTAGGGTTAGGGTTAGGGTTAGGGTTAGGGTTAGGGTTAGGGTTAGGGTTAGGGTTAGGGTTAGGGTTAGGGTTAGGGTTAGGGTTAGGGTTAGGGTTAGGGTTAGGGTTAGGGTTAGGGTTAGGGTTAGGGTTAGGGTTAGGGTTAGGGTTAGGGTTAGGGTTAGGGTTAGGGTTAGGGTTAGGGTTAGGGTTAGGGTTAGGGTTAGGGTTAGGGTTAGGGTTAGGGTTAGGGTTAGGGTTAGGGTTAGGGTTAGGGTTAGGGTTAGGGTTAGGGTTAGGGTTAGGGTTAGGGTTAGGGTTAGGGTTAGGGTTAGGGTTAGGGTTAGGGTTAGGGTTAGGGTTAGGGTTAGGGTTAGGGTTAGGGTTAGGGTTAGGGTTAGGGTTAGGGTTAGGGTTAGGGTTAGGGTTAGGGTTAGGGTTAGGGTTAGGGTTAGGGTTAGGGTTAGGGTTAGGGTTAGGGTTAGGGTTAGGGTTAGGGTTAGGGTTAGGGTTAGGGTTAGGGTTAGGGTTAGGGTTAGGGTTAGGGTTAGGGTTAGGGTTAGGGTTAGGGTTAGGGTTAGGGTTAGGGTTAGGGTTAGGGTTAGGGTTAGGGTTAGGGTTAGGGTTAGGGTTAGGGTTAGGGTTAGGGTTAGGGTTAGGGTTAGGGTTAGGGTTAGGGTTAGGGTTAGGGTTAGGGTTAGGGTTAGGGTTAGGGTTAGGGTTAGGGTTAGGGTTAGGGTTAGGGTTAGGGTTAGGGTTAGGGTTAGGGTTAGGGTTAGGGTTAGGGTTAGGGTTAGGGTTAGGGTTAGGGTTAGGGTTAGGGTTAGGGTTAGGGTTAGGGTTAGGGTTAGGGTTAGGGTTAGGGTTAGGGTTAGGGTTAGGGTTAGGGTTAGGGTTAGGGTTAGGGTTAGGGTTAGGGTTAGGGTTAGGGTTAGGGTTAGGGTTAGGGTTAGGGTTAGGGTTAGGGTTAGGGTTAGGGTTAGGGTTAGGGTTAGGGTTAGGGTTAGGGTTAGGGTTAGGGTTAGGGTTAGGGTTAGGGTTAGGGTTAGGGTTAGGGTTAGGGTTAGGGTTAGGGTTAGGGTTAGGGTTAGGGTTAGGGTTAGGGTTAGGGTTAGGGTTAGGGTTAGGGTTAGGGTTAGGGTTAGGGTTAGGGTTAGGGTTAGGGTTAGGGTTAGGGTTAGGGTTAGGGTTAGGGTTAGGGTTAGGGTTAGGGTTAGGGTTAGGGTTAGGGTTAGGGTTAGGGTTAGGGTTAGGGTTAGGGTTAGGGTTAGGGTTAGGGTTAGGGTTAGGGTTAGGGTTAGGGTTAGGGTTAGGGTTAGGGTTAGGGTTAGGGTTAGGGTTAGGGTTAGGGTTAGGGTTAGGGTTAGGGTTAGGGTTAGGGTTAGGGTTAGGGTTAGGGTTAGGGTTAGGGTTAGGGTTAGGGTTAGGGTTAGGGTTAGGGTTAGGGTTAGGGTTAGGGTTAGGGTTAGGGTTAGGGTTAGGGTTAGGGTTAGGGTTAGGGTTAGGGTTAGGGTTAGGGTTAGGGTTAGGGTTAGGGTTAGGGTTAGGGTTAGGGTTAGGGTTAGGGTTAGGGTTAGGGTTAGGGTTAGGGTTAGGGTTAGGGTTAGGGTTAGGGTTAGGGTTAGGGTTAGGGTTAGGGTTAGGGTTAGGGTTAGGGTTAGGGTTAGGGTTAGGGTTAGGGTTAGGGTTAGGGTTAGGGTTAGGGTTAGGGTTAGGGTTAGGGTTAGGGTTAGGGTTAGGGTTAGGGTTAGGGTTAGGGTTAGGGTTAGGGTTAGGGTTAGGGTTAGGGTTAGGGTTAGGGTTAGGGTTAGGGTTAGGGTTAGGGTTAGGGTTAGGGTTAGGGTTAGGGTTAGGGTTAGGGTTAGGGTTAGGGTTAGGGTTAGGGTTAGGGTTAGGGTTAGGGTTAGGGTTAGGGTTAGGGTTAGGGTTAGGGTTAGGGTTAGGGTTAGGGTTAGGGTTAGGGTTAGGGTTAGGGTTAGGGTTAGGGTTAGGGTTAGGGTTAGGGTTAGGGTTAGGGTTAGGGTTAGGGTTAGGGTTAGGGTTAGGGTTAGGGTTAGGGTTAGGGTTAGGGTTAGGGTTAGGGTTAGGGTTAGGGTTAGGGTTAGGGTTAGGGTTAGGGTTAGGGTTAGGGTTAGGGTTAGGGTTAGGGTTAGGGTTAGGGTTAGGGTTAGGGTTAGGGTTAGGGTTAGGGTTAGGGTTAGGGTTAGGGTTAGGGTTAGGGTTAGGGTTAGGGTTAGGGTTAGGGTTAGGGTTAGGGTTAGGGTTAGGGTTAGGGTTAGGGTTAGGGTTAGGGTTAGGGTTAGGGTTAGGGTTAGGGTTAGGGTTAGGGTTAGGGTTAGGGTTAGGGTTAGGGTTAGGGTTAGGGTTAGGGTTAGGGTTAGGGTTAGGGTTAGGGTTAGGGTTAGGGTTAGGGTTAGGGTTAGGGTTAGGGTTAGGGTTAGGGTTAGGGTTAGGGTTAGGGTTAGGGTTAGGGTTAGGGTTAGGGTTAGGGTTAGGGTTAGGGTTAGGGTTAGGGTTAGGGTTAGGGTTAGGGTTAGGGTTAGGGTTAGGGTTAGGGTTAGGGTTAGGGTTAGGGTTAGGGTTAGGGTTAGGGTTAGGGTTAGGGTTAGGGTTAGGGTTAGGGTTAGGGTTAGGGTTAGGGTTAGGGTTAGGGTTAGGGTTAGGGTTAGGGTTAGGGTTAGGGTTAGGGTTAGGGTTAGGGTTAGGGTTAGGGTTAGGGTTAGGGTTAGGGTTAGGGTTAGGGTTAGGGTTAGGGTTAGGGTTAGGGTTAGGGTTAGGGTTAGGGTTAGGGTTAGGGTTAGGGTTAGGGTTAGGGTTAGGGTTAGGGTTAGGGTTAGGGTTAGGGTTAGGGTTAGGGTTAGGGTTAGGGTTAGGGTTAGGGTTAGGGTTAGGGTTAGGGTTAGGGTTAGGGTTAGGGTTAGGGTTAGGGTTAGGGTTAGGGTTAGGGTTAGGGTTAGGGTTAGGGTTAGGGTTAGGGTTAGGGTTAGGGTTAGGGTTAGGGTTAGGGTTAGGGTTAGGGTTAGGGTTAGGGTTAGGGTTAGGGTTAGGGTTAGGGTTAGGGTTAGGGTTAGGGTTAGGGTTAGGGTTAGGGTTAGGGTTAGGGTTAGGGTTAGGGTTAGGGTTAGGGTTAGGGTTAGGGTTAGGGTTAGGGTTAGGGTTAGGGTTAGGGTTAGGGTTAGGGTTAGGGTTAGGGTTAGGGTTAGGGTTAGGGTTAGGGTTAGGGTTAGGGTTAGGGTTAGGGTTAGGGTTAGGGTTAGGGTTAGGGTTAGGGTTAGGGTTAGGGTTAGGGTTAGGGTTAGGGTTAGGGTTAGGGTTAGGGTTAGGGTTAGGGTTAGGGTTAGGGTTAGGGTTAGGGTTAGGGTTAGGGTTAGGGTTAGGGTTAGGGTTAGGGTTAGGGTTAGGGTTAGGGTTAGGGTTAGGGTTAGGGTTAGGGTTAGGGTTAGGGTTAGGGTTAGGGTTAGGGTTAGGGTTAGGGTTAGGGTTAGGGTTAGGGTTAGGGTTAGGGTTAGGGTTAGGGTTAGGGTTAGGGTTAGGGTTAGGGTTAGGGTTAGGGTTAGGGTTAGGGTTAGGGTTAGGGTTAGGGTTAGGGTTAGGGTTAGGGTTAGGGTTAGGGTTAGGGTTAGGGTTAGGGTTAGGGTTAGGGTTAGGGTTAGGGTTAGGGTTAGGGTTAGGGTTAGGGTTAGGGTTAGGGTTAGGGTTAGGGTTAGGGTTAGGGTTAGGGTTAGGGTTAGGGTTAGGGTTAGGGTTAGGGTTAGGGTTAGGGTTAGGGTTAGGGTTAGGGTTAGGGTTAGGGTTAGGGTTAGGGTTAGGGTTAGGGTTAGGGTTAGGGTTAGGGTTAGGGTTAGGGTTAGGGTTAGGGTTAGGGTTAGGGTTAGGGTTAGGGTTAGGGTTAGGGTTAGGGTTAGGGTTAGGGTTAGGGTTAGGGTTAGGGTTAGGGTTAGGGTTAGGGTTAGGGTTAGGGTTAGGGTTAGGGTTAGGGTTAGGGTTAGGGTTAGGGTTAGGGTTAGGGTTAGGGTTAGGGTTAGGGTTAGGGTTAGGGTTAGGGTTAGGGTTAGGGTTAGGGTTAGGGTTAGGGTTAGGGTTAGGGTTAGGGTTAGGGTTAGGGTTAGGGTTAGGGTTAGGGTTAGGGTTAGGGTTAGGGTTAGGGTTAGGGTTAGGGTTAGGGTTAGGGTTAGGGTTAGGGTTAGGGTTAGGGTTAGGGTTAGGGTTAGGGTTAGGGTTAGGGTTAGGGTTAGGGTTAGGGTTAGGGTTAGGGTTAGGGTTAGGGTTAGGGTTAGGGTTAGGGTTAGGGTTAGGGTTAGGGTTAGGGTTAGGGTTAGGGTTAGGGTTAGGGTTAGGGTTAGGGTTAGGGTTAGGGTTAGGGTTAGGGTTAGGGTTAGGGTTAGGGTTAGGGTTAGGGTTAGGGTTAGGGTTAGGGTTAGGGTTAGGGTTAGGGTTAGGGTTAGGGTTAGGGTTAGGGTTAGGGTTAGGGTTAGGGTTAGGGTTAGGGTTAGGGTTAGGGTTAGGGTTAGGGTTAGGGTTAGGGTTAGGGTTAGGGTTAGGGTTAGGGTTAGGGTTAGGGTTAGGGTTAGGGTTAGGGTTAGGGTTAGGGTTAGGGTTAGGGTTAGGGTTAGGGTTAGGGTTAGGGTTAGGGTTAGGGTTAGGGTTAGGGTTAGGGTTAGGGTTAGGGTTAGGGTTAGGGTTAGGGTTAGGGTTAGGGTTAGGGTTAGGGTTAGGGTTAGGGTTAGGGTTAGGGTTAGGGTTAGGGTTAGGGTTAGGGTTAGGGTTAGGGTTAGGGTTAGGGTTAGGGTTAGGGTTAGGGTTAGGGTTAGGGTTAGGGTTAGGGTTAGGGTTAGGGTTAGGGTTAGGGTTAGGGTTAGGGTTAGGGTTAGGGTTAGGGTTAGGGTTAGGGTTAGGGTTAGGGTTAGGGTTAGGGTTAGGGTTAGGGTTAGGGTTAGGGTTAGGGTTAGGGTTAGGGTTAGGGTTAGGGTTAGGGTTAGGGTTAGGGTTAGGGTTAGGGTTAGGGTTAGGGTTAGGGTTAGGGTTAGGGTTAGGGTTAGGGTTAGGGTTAGGGTTAGGGTTAGGGTTAGGGTTAGGGTTAGGGTTAGGGTTAGGGTTAGGGTTAGGGTTAGGGTTAGGGTTAGGGTTAGGGTTAGGGTTAGGGTTAGGGTTAGGGTTAGGGTTAGGGTTAGGGTTAGGGTTAGGGTTAGGGTTAGGGTTAGGGTTAGGGTTAGGGTTAGGGTTAGGGTTAGGGTTAGGGTTAGGGTTAGGGTTAGGGTTAGGGTTAGGGTTAGGGTTAGGGTTAGGGTTAGGGTTAGGGTTAGGGTTAGGGTTAGGGTTAGGGTTAGGGTTAGGGTTAGGGTTAGGGTTAGGGTTAGGGTTAGGGTTAGGGTTAGGGTTAGGGTTAGGGTTAGGGTTAGGGTTAGGGTTAGGGTTAGGGTTAGGGTTAGGGTTAGGGTTAGGGTTAGGGTTAGGGTTAGGGTTAGGGTTAGGGTTAGGGTTAGGGTTAGGGTTAGGGTTAGGGTTAGGGTTAGGGTTAGGGTTAGGGTTAGGGTTAGGGTTAGGGTTAGGGTTAGGGTTAGGGTTAGGGTTAGGGTTAGGGTTAGGGTTAGGGTTAGGGTTAGGGTTAGGGTTAGGGTTAGGGTTAGGGTTAGGGTTAGGGTTAGGGTTAGGGTTAGGGTTAGGGTTAGGGTTAGGGTTAGGGTTAGGGTTAGGGTTAGGGTTAGGGTTAGGGTTAGGGTTAGGGTTAGGGTTAGGGTTAGGGTTAGGGTTAGGGTTAGGGTTAGGGTTAGGGTTAGGGTTAGGGTTAGGGTTAGGGTTAGGGTTAGGGTTAGGGTTAGGGTTAGGGTTAGGGTTAGGGTTAGGGTTAGGGTTAGGGTTAGGGTTAGGGTTAGGGTTAGGGTTAGGGTTAGGGTTAGGGTTAGGGTTAGGGTTAGGGTTAGGGTTAGGGTTAGGGTTAGGGTTAGGGTTAGGGTTAGGGTTAGGGTTAGGGTTAGGGTTAGGGTTAGGGTTAGGGTTAGGGTTAGGGTTAGGGTTAGGGTTAGGGTTAGGGTTAGGGTTAGGGTTAGGGTTAGGGTTAGGGTTAGGGTTAGGGTTAGGGTTAGGGTTAGGGTTAGGGTTAGGGTTAGGGTTAGGGTTAGGGTTAGGGTTAGGGTTAGGGTTAGGGTTAGGGTTAGGGTTAGGGTTAGGGTTAGGGTTAGGGTTAGGGTTAGGGTTAGGGTTAGGGTTAGGGTTAGGGTTAGGGTTAGGGTTAGGGTTAGGGTTAGGGTTAGGGTTAGGGTTAGGGTTAGGGTTAGGGTTAGGGTTAGGGTTAGGGTTAGGGTTAGGGTTAGGGTTAGGGTTAGGGTTAGGGTTAGGGTTAGGGTTAGGGTTAGGGTTAGGGTTAGGGTTAGGGTTAGGGTTAGGGTTAGGGTTAGGGTTAGGGTTAGGGTTAGGGTTAGGGTTAGGGTTAGGGTTAGGGTTAGGGTTAGGGTTAGGGTTAGGGTTAGGGTTAGGGTTAGGGTTAGGGTTAGGGTTAGGGTTAGGGTTAGGGTTAGGGTTAGGGTTAGGGTTAGGGTTAGGGTTAGGGTTAGGGTTAGGGTTAGGGTTAGGGTTAGGGTTAGGGTTAGGGTTAGGGTTAGGGTTAGGGTTAGGGTTAGGGTTAGGGTTAGGGTTAGGGTTAGGGTTAGGGTTAGGGTTAGGGTTAGGGTTAGGGTTAGGGTTAGGGTTAGGGTTAGGGTTAGGGTTAGGGTTAGGGTTAGGGTTAGGGTTAGGGTTAGGGTTAGGGTTAGGGTTAGGGTTAGGGTTAGGGTTAGGGTTAGGGTTAGGGTTAGGGTTAGGGTTAGGGTTAGGGTTAGGGTTAGGGTTAGGGTTAGGGTTAGGGTTAGGGTTAGGGTTAGGGTTAGGGTTAGGGTTAGGGTTAGGGTTAGGGTTAGGGTTAGGGTTAGGGTTAGGGTTAGGGTTAGGGTTAGGGTTAGGGTTAGGGTTAGGGTTAGGGTTAGGGTTAGGGTTAGGGTTAGGGTTAGGGTTAGGGTTAGGGTTAGGGTTAGGGTTAGGGTTAGGGTTAGGGTTAGGGTTAGGGTTAGGGTTAGGGTTAGGGTTAGGGTTAGGGTTAGGGTTAGGGTTAGGGTTAGGGTTAGGGTTAGGGTTAGGGTTAGGGTTAGGGTTAGGGTTAGGGTTAGGGTTAGGGTTAGGGTTAGGGTTAGGGTTAGGGTTAGGGTTAGGGTTAGGGTTAGGGTTAGGGTTAGGGTTAGGGTTAGGGTTAGGGTTAGGGTTAGGGTTAGGGTTAGGGTTAGGGTTAGGGTTAGGGTTAGGGTTAGGGTTAGGGTTAGGGTTAGGGTTAGGGTTAGGGTTAGGGTTAGGGTTAGGGTTAGGGTTAGGGTTAGGGTTAGGGTTAGGGTTAGGGTTAGGGTTAGGGTTAGGGTTAGGGTTAGGGTTAGGGTTAGGGTTAGGGTTAGGGTTAGGGTTAGGGTTAGGGTTAGGGTTAGGGTTAGGGTTAGGGTTAGGGTTAGGGTTAGGGTTAGGGTTAGGGTTAGGGTTAGGGTTAGGGTTAGGGTTAGGGTTAGGGTTAGGGTTAGGGTTAGGGTTAGGGTTAGGGTTAGGGTTAGGGTTAGGGTTAGGGTTAGGGTTAGGGTTAGGGTTAGGGTTAGGGTTAGGGTTAGGGTTAGGGTTAGGGTTAGGGTTAGGGTTAGGGTTAGGGTTAGGGTTAGGGTTAGGGTTAGGGTTAGGGTTAGGGTTAGGGTTAGGGTTAGGGTTAGGGTTAGGGTTAGGGTTAGGGTTAGGGTTAGGGTTAGGGTTAGGGTTAGGGTTAGGGTTAGGGTTAGGGTTAGGGTTAGGGTTAGGGTTAGGGTTAGGGTTAGGGTTAGGGTTAGGGTTAGGGTTAGGGTTAGGGTTAGGGTTAGGGTTAGGGTTAGGGTTAGGGTTAGGGTTAGGGTTAGGGTTAGGGTTAGGGTTAGGGTTAGGGTTAGGGTTAGGGTTAGGGTTAGGGTTAGGGTTAGGGTTAGGGTTAGGGTTAGGGTTAGGGTTAGGGTTAGGGTTAGGGTTAGGGTTAGGGTTAGGGTTAGGGTTAGGGTTAGGGTTAGGGTTAGGGTTAGGGTTAGGGTTAGGGTTAGGGTTAGGGTTAGGGTTAGGGTTAGGGTTAGGGTTAGGGTTAGGGTTAGGGTTAGGGTTAGGGTTAGGGTTAGGGTTAGGGTTAGGGTTAGGGTTAGGGTTAGGGTTAGGGTTAGGGTTAGGGTTAGGGTTAGGGTTAGGGTTAGGGTTAGGGTTAGGGTTAGGGTTAGGGTTAGGGTTAGGGTTAGGGTTAGGGTTAGGGTTAGGGTTAGGGTTAGGGTTAGGGTTAGGGTTAGGGTTAGGGTTAGGGTTAGGGTTAGGGTTAGGGTTAGGGTTAGGGTTAGGGTTAGGGTTAGGGTTAGGGTTAGGGTTAGGGTTAGGGTTAGGGTTAGGGTTAGGGTTAGGGTTAGGGTTAGGGTTAGGGTTAGGGTTAGGGTTAGGGTTAGGGTTAGGGTTAGGGTTAGGGTTAGGGTTAGGGTTAGGGTTAGGGTTAGGGTTAGGGTTAGGGTTAGGGTTAGGGTTAGGGTTAGGGTTAGGGTTAGGGTTAGGGTTAGGGTTAGGGTTAGGGTTAGGGTTAGGGTTAGGGTTAGGGTTAGGGTTAGGGTTAGGGTTAGGGTTAGGGTTAGGGTTAGGGTTAGGGTTAGGGTTAGGGTTAGGGTTAGGGTTAGGGTTAGGGTTAGGGTTAGGGTTAGGGTTAGGGTTAGGGTTAGGGTTAGGGTTAGGGTTAGGGTTAGGGTTAGGGTTAGGGTTAGGGTTAGGGTTAGGGTTAGGGTTAGGGTTAGGGTTAGGGTTAGGGTTAGGGTTAGGGTTAGGGTTAGGGTTAGGGTTAGGGTTAGGGTTAGGGTTAGGGTTAGGGTTAGGGTTAGGGTTAGGGTTAGGGTTAGGGTTAGGGTTAGGGTTAGGGTTAGGGTTAGGGTTAGGGTTAGGGTTAGGGTTAGGGTTAGGGTTAGGGTTAGGGTTAGGGTTAGGGTTAGGGTTAGGGTTAGGGTTAGGGTTAGGGTTAGGGTTAGGGTTAGGGTTAGGGTTAGGGTTAGGGTTAGGGTTAGGGTTAGGGTTAGGGTTAGGGTTAGGGTTAGGGTTAGGGTTAGGGTTAGGGTTAGGGTTAGGGTTAGGGTTAGGGTTAGGGTTAGGGTTAGGGTTAGGGTTAGGGTTAGGGTTAGGGTTAGGGTTAGGGTTAGGGTTAGGGTTAGGGTTAGGGTTAGGGTTAGGGTTAGGGTTAGGGTTAGGGTTAGGGTTAGGGTTAGGGTTAGGGTTAGGGTTAGGGTTAGGGTTAGGGTTAGGGTTAGGGTTAGGGTTAGGGTTAGGGTTAGGGTTAGGGTTAGGGTTAGGGTTAGGGTTAGGGTTAGGGTTAGGGTTAGGGTTAGGGTTAGGGTTAGGGTTAGGGTTAGGGTTAGGGTTAGGGTTAGGGTTAGGGTTAGGGTTAGGGTTAGGGTTAGGGTTAGGGTTAGGGTTAGGGTTAGGGTTAGGGTTAGGGTTAGGGTTAGGGTTAGGGTTAGGGTTAGGGTTAGGGTTAGGGTTAGGGTTAGGGTTAGGGTTAGGGTTAGGGTTAGGGTTAGGGTTAGGGTTAGGGTTAGGGTTAGGGTTAGGGTTAGGGTTAGGGTTAGGGTTAGGGTTAGGGTTAGGGTTAGGGTTAGGGTTAGGGTTAGGGTTAGGGTTAGGGTTAGGGTTAGGGTTAGGGTTAGGGTTAGGGTTAGGGTTAGGGTTAGGGTTAGGGTTAGGGTTAGGGTTAGGGTTAGGGTTAGGGTTAGGGTTAGGGTTAGGGTTAGGGTTAGGGTTAGGGTTAGGGTTAGGGTTAGGGTTAGGGTTAGGGTTAGGGTTAGGGTTAGGGTTAGGGTTAGGGTTAGGGTTAGGGTTAGGGTTAGGGTTAGGGTTAGGGTTAGGGTTAGGGTTAGGGTTAGGGTTAGGGTTAGGGTTAGGGTTAGGGTTAGGGTTAGGGTTAGGGTTAGGGTTAGGGTTAGGGTTAGGGTTAGGGTTAGGGTTAGGGTTAGGGTTAGGGTTAGGGTTAGGGTTAGGGTTAGGGTTAGGGTTAGGGTTAGGGTTAGGGTTAGGGTTAGGGTTAGGGTTAGGGTTAGGGTTAGGGTTAGGGTTAGGGTTAGGGTTAGGGTTAGGGTTAGGGTTAGGGTTAGGGTTAGGGTTAGGGTTAGGGTTAGGGTTAGGGTTAGGGTTAGGGTTAGGGTTAGGGTTAGGGTTAGGGTTAGGGTTAGGGTTAGGGTTAGGGTTAGGGTTAGGGTTAGGGTTAGGGTTAGGGTTAGGGTTAGGGTTAGGGTTAGGGTTAGGGTTAGGGTTAGGGTTAGGGTTAGGGTTAGGGTTAGGGTTAGGGTTAGGGTTAGGGTTAGGGTTAGGGTTAGGGTTAGGGTTAGGGTTAGGGTTAGGGTTAGGGTTAGGGTTAGGGTTAGGGTTAGGGTTAGGGTTAGGGTTAGGGTTAGGGTTAGGGTTAGGGTTAGGGTTAGGGTTAGGGTTAGGGTTAGGGTTAGGGTTAGGGTTAGGGTTAGGGTTAGGGTTAGGGTTAGGGTTAGGGTTAGGGTTAGGGTTAGGGTTAGGGTTAGGGTTAGGGTTAGGGTTAGGGTTAGGGTTAGGGTTAGGGTTAGGGTTAGGGTTAGGGTTAGGGTTAGGGTTAGGGTTAGGGTTAGGGTTAGGGTTAGGGTTAGGGTTAGGGTTAGGGTTAGGGTTAGGGTTAGGGTTAGGGTTAGGGTTAGGGTTAGGGTTAGGGTTAGGGTTAGGGTTAGGGTTAGGGTTAGGGTTAGGGTTAGGGTTAGGGTTAGGGTTAGGGTTAGGGTTAGGGTTAGGGTTAGGGTTAGGGTTAGGGTTAGGGTTAGGGTTAGGGTTAGGGTTAGGGTTAGGGTTAGGGTTAGGGTTAGGGTTAGGGTTAGGGTTAGGGTTAGGGTTAGGGTTAGGGTTAGGGTTAGGGTTAGGGTTAGGGTTAGGGTTAGGGTTAGGGTTAGGGTTAGGGTTAGGGTTAGGGTTAGGGTTAGGGTTAGGGTTAGGGTTAGGGTTAGGGTTAGGGTTAGGGTTAGGGTTAGGGTTAGGGTTAGGGTTAGGGTTAGGGTTAGGGTTAGGGTTAGGGTTAGGGTTAGGGTTAGGGTTAGGGTTAGGGTTAGGGTTAGGGTTAGGGTTAGGGTTAGGGTTAGGGTTAGGGTTAGGGTTAGGGTTAGGGTTAGGGTTAGGGTTAGGGTTAGGGTTAGGGTTAGGGTTAGGGTTAGGGTTAGGGTTAGGGTTAGGGTTAGGGTTAGGGTTAGGGTTAGGGTTAGGGTTAGGGTTAGGGTTAGGGTTAGGGTTAGGGTTAGGGTTAGGGTTAGGGTTAGGGTTAGGGTTAGGGTTAGGGTTAGGGTTAGGGTTAGGGTTAGGGTTAGGGTTAGGGTTAGGGTTAGGGTTAGGGTTAGGGTTAGGGTTAGGGTTAGGGTTAGGGTTAGGGTTAGGGTTAGGGTTAGGGTTAGGGTTAGGGTTAGGGTTAGGGTTAGGGTTAGGGTTAGGGTTAGGGTTAGGGTTAGGGTTAGGGTTAGGGTTAGGGTTAGGGTTAGGGTTAGGGTTAGGGTTAGGGTTAGGGTTAGGGTTAGGGTTAGGGTTAGGGTTAGGGTTAGGGTTAGGGTTAGGGTTAGGGTTAGGGTTAGGGTTAGGGTTAGGGTTAGGGTTAGGGTTAGGGTTAGGGTTAGGGTTAGGGTTAGGGTTAGGGTTAGGGTTAGGGTTAGGGTTAGGGTTAGGGTTAGGGTTAGGGTTAGGGTTAGGGTTAGGGTTAGGGTTAGGGTTAGGGTTAGGGTTAGGGTTAGGGTTAGGGTTAGGGTTAGGGTTAGGGTTAGGGTTAGGGTTAGGGTTAGGGTTAGGGTTAGGGTTAGGGTTAGGGTTAGGGTTAGGGTTAGGGTTAGGGTTAGGGTTAGGGTTAGGGTTAGGGTTAGGGTTAGGGTTAGGGTTAGGGTTAGGGTTAGGGTTAGGGTTAGGGTTAGGGTTAGGGTTAGGGTTAGGGTTAGGGTTAGGGTTAGGGTTAGGGTTAGGGTTAGGGTTAGGGTTAGGGTTAGGGTTAGGGTTAGGGTTAGGGTTAGGGTTAGGGTTAGGGTTAGGGTTAGGGTTAGGGTTAGGGTTAGGGTTAGGGTTAGGGTTAGGGTTAGGGTTAGGGTTAGGGTTAGGGTTAGGGTTAGGGTTAGGGTTAGGGTTAGGGTTAGGGTTAGGGTTAGGGTTAGGGTTAGGGTTAGGGTTAGGGTTAGGGTTAGGGTTAGGGTTAGGGTTAGGGTTAGGGTTAGGGTTAGGGTTAGGGTTAGGGTTAGGGTTAGGGTTAGGGTTAGGGTTAGGGTTAGGGTTAGGGTTAGGGTTAGGGTTAGGGTTAGGGTTAGGGTTAGGGTTAGGGTTAGGGTTAGGGTTAGGGTTAGGGTTAGGGTTAGGGTTAGGGTTAGGGTTAGGGTTAGGGTTAGGGTTAGGGTTAGGGTTAGGGTTAGGGTTAGGGTTAGGGTTAGGGTTAGGGTTAGGGTTAGGGTTAGGGTTAGGGTTAGGGTTAGGGTTAGGGTTAGGGTTAGGGTTAGGGTTAGGGTTAGGGTTAGGGTTAGGGTTAGGGTTAGGGTTAGGGTTAGGGTTAGGGTTAGGGTTAGGGTTAGGGTTAGGGTTAGGGTTAGGGTTAGGGTTAGGGTTAGGGTTAGGGTTAGGGTTAGGGTTAGGGTTAGGGTTAGGGTTAGGGTTAGGGTTAGGGTTAGGGTTAGGGTTAGGGTTAGGGTTAGGGTTAGGGTTAGGGTTAGGGTTAGGGTTAGGGTTAGGGTTAGGGTTAGGGTTAGGGTTAGGGTTAGGGTTAGGGTTAGGGTTAGGGTTAGGGTTAGGGTTAGGGTTAGGGTTAGGGTTAGGGTTAGGGTTAGGGTTAGGGTTAGGGTTAGGGTTAGGGTTAGGGTTAGGGTTAGGGTTAGGGTTAGGGTTAGGGTTAGGGTTAGGGTTAGGGTTAGGGTTAGGGTTAGGGTTAGGGTTAGGGTTAGGGTTAGGGTTAGGGTTAGGGTTAGGGTTAGGGTTAGGGTTAGGGTTAGGGTTAGGGTTAGGGTTAGGGTTAGGGTTAGGGTTAGGGTTAGGGTTAGGGTTAGGGTTAGGGTTAGGGTTAGGGTTAGGGTTAGGGTTAGGGTTAGGGTTAGGGTTAGGGTTAGGGTTAGGGTTAGGGTTAGGGTTAGGGTTAGGGTTAGGGTTAGGGTTAGGGTTAGGGTTAGGGTTAGGGTTAGGGTTAGGGTTAGGGTTAGGGTTAGGGTTAGGGTTAGGGTTAGGGTTAGGGTTAGGGTTAGGGTTAGGGTTAGGGTTAGGGTTAGGGTTAGGGTTAGGGTTAGGGTTAGGGTTAGGGTTAGGGTTAGGGTTAGGGTTAGGGTTAGGGTTAGGGTTAGGGTTAGGGTTAGGGTTAGGGTTAGGGTTAGGGTTAGGGTTAGGGTTAGGGTTAGGGTTAGGGTTAGGGTTAGGGTTAGGGTTAGGGTTAGGGTTAGGGTTAGGGTTAGGGTTAGGGTTAGGGTTAGGGTTAGGGTTAGGGTTAGGGTTAGGGTTAGGGTTAGGGTTAGGGTTAGGGTTAGGGTTAGGGTTAGGGTTAGGGTTAGGGTTAGGGTTAGGGTTAGGGTTAGGGTTAGGGTTAGGGTTAGGGTTAGGGTTAGGGTTAGGGTTAGGGTTAGGGTTAGGGTTAGGGTTAGGGTTAGGGTTAGGGTTAGGGTTAGGGTTAGGGTTAGGGTTAGGGTTAGGGTTAGGGTTAGGGTTAGGGTTAGGGTTAGGGTTAGGGTTAGGGTTAGGGTTAGGGTTAGGGTTAGGGTTAGGGTTAGGGTTAGGGTTAGGGTTAGGGTTAGGGTTAGGGTTAGGGTTAGGGTTAGGGTTAGGGTTAGGGTTAGGGTTAGGGTTAGGGTTAGGGTTAGGGTTAGGGTTAGGGTTAGGGTTAGGGTTAGGGTTAGGGTTAGGGTTAGGGTTAGGGTTAGGGTTAGGGTTAGGGTTAGGGTTAGGGTTAGGGTTAGGGTTAGGGTTAGGGTTAGGGTTAGGGTTAGGGTTAGGGTTAGGGTTAGGGTTAGGGTTAGGGTTAGGGTTAGGGTTAGGGTTAGGGTTAGGGTTAGGGTTAGGGTTAGGGTTAGGGTTAGGGTTAGGGTTAGGGTTAGGGTTAGGGTTAGGGTTAGGGTTAGGGTTAGGGTTAGGGTTAGGGTTAGGGTTAGGGTTAGGGTTAGGGTTAGGGTTAGGGTTAGGGTTAGGGTTAGGGTTAGGGTTAGGGTTAGGGTTAGGGTTAGGGTTAGGGTTAGGGTTAGGGTTAGGGTTAGGGTTAGGGTTAGGGTTAGGGTTAGGGTTAGGGTTAGGGTTAGGGTTAGGGTTAGGGTTAGGGTTAGGGTTAGGGTTAGGGTTAGGGTTAGGGTTAGGGTTAGGGTTAGGGTTAGGGTTAGGGTTAGGGTTAGGGTTAGGGTTAGGGTTAGGGTTAGGGTTAGGGTTAGGGTTAGGGTTAGGGTTAGGGTTAGGGTTAGGGTTAGGGTTAGGGTTAGGGTTAGGGTTAGGGTTAGGGTTAGGGTTAGGGTTAGGGTTAGGGTTAGGGTTAGGGTTAGGGTTAGGGTTAGGGTTAGGGTTAGGGTTAGGGTTAGGGTTAGGGTTAGGGTTAGGGTTAGGGTTAGGGTTAGGGTTAGGGTTAGGGTTAGGGTTAGGGTTAGGGTTAGGGTTAGGGTTAGGGTTAGGGTTAGGGTTAGGGTTAGGGTTAGGGTTAGGGTTAGGGTTAGGGTTAGGGTTAGGGTTAGGGTTAGGGTTAGGGTTAGGGTTAGGGTTAGGGTTAGGGTTAGGGTTAGGGTTAGGGTTAGGGTTAGGGTTAGGGTTAGGGTTAGGGTTAGGGTTAGGGTTAGGGTTAGGGTTAGGGTTAGGGTTAGGGTTAGGGTTAGGGTTAGGGTTAGGGTTAGGGTTAGGGTTAGGGTTAGGGTTAGGGTTAGGGTTAGGGTTAGGGTTAGGGTTAGGGTTAGGGTTAGGGTTAGGGTTAGGGTTAGGGTTAGGGTTAGGGTTAGGGTTAGGGTTAGGGTTAGGGTTAGGGTTAGGGTTAGGGTTAGGGTTAGGGTTAGGGTTAGGGTTAGGGTTAGGGTTAGGGTTAGGGTTAGGGTTAGGGTTAGGGTTAGGGTTAGGGTTAGGGTTAGGGTTAGGGTTAGGGTTAGGGTTAGGGTTAGGGTTAGGGTTAGGGTTAGGGTTAGGGTTAGGGTTAGGGTTAGGGTTAGGGTTAGGGTTAGGGTTAGGGTTAGGGTTAGGGTTAGGGTTAGGGTTAGGGTTAGGGTTAGGGTTAGGGTTAGGGTTAGGGTTAGGGTTAGGGTTAGGGTTAGGGTTAGGGTTAGGGTTAGGGTTAGGGTTAGGGTTAGGGTTAGGGTTAGGGTTAGGGTTAGGGTTAGGGTTAGGGTTAGGGTTAGGGTTAGGGTTAGGGTTAGGGTTAGGGTTAGGGTTAGGGTTAGGGTTAGGGTTAGGGTTAGGGTTAGGGTTAGGGTTAGGGTTAGGGTTAGGGTTAGGGTTAGGGTTAGGGTTAGGGTTAGGGTTAGGGTTAGGGTTAGGGTTAGGGTTAGGGTTAGGGTTAGGGTTAGGGTTAGGGTTAGGGTTAGGGTTAGGGTTAGGGTTAGGGTTAGGGTTAGGGTTAGGGTTAGGGTTAGGGTTAGGGTTAGGGTTAGGGTTAGGGTTAGGGTTAGGGTTAGGGTTAGGGTTAGGGTTAGGGTTAGGGTTAGGGTTAGGGTTAGGGTTAGGGTTAGGGTTAGGGTTAGGGTTAGGGTTAGGGTTAGGGTTAGGGTTAGGGTTAGGGTTAGGGTTAGGGTTAGGGTTAGGGTTAGGGTTAGGGTTAGGGTTAGGGTTAGGGTTAGGGTTAGGGTTAGGGTTAGGGTTAGGGTTAGGGTTAGGGTTAGGGTTAGGGTTAGGGTTAGGGTTAGGGTTAGGGTTAGGGTTAGGGTTAGGGTTAGGGTTAGGGTTAGGGTTAGGGTTAGGGTTAGGGTTAGGGTTAGGGTTAGGGTTAGGGTTAGGGTTAGGGTTAGGGTTAGGGTTAGGGTTAGGGTTAGGGTTAGGGTTAGGGTTAGGGTTAGGGTTAGGGTTAGGGTTAGGGTTAGGGTTAGGGTTAGGGTTAGGGTTAGGGTTAGGGTTAGGGTTAGGGTTAGGGTTAGGGTTAGGGTTAGGGTTAGGGTTAGGGTTAGGGTTAGGGTTAGGGTTAGGGTTAGGGTTAGGGTTAGGGTTAGGGTTAGGGTTAGGGTTAGGGTTAGGGTTAGGGTTAGGGTTAGGGTTAGGGTTAGGGTTAGGGTTAGGGTTAGGGTTAGGGTTAGGGTTAGGGTTAGGGTTAGGGTTAGGGTTAGGGTTAGGGTTAGGGTTAGGGTTAGGGTTAGGGTTAGGGTTAGGGTTAGGGTTAGGGTTAGGGTTAGGGTTAGGGTTAGGGTTAGGGTTAGGGTTAGGGTTAGGGTTAGGGTTAGGGTTAGGGTTAGGGTTAGGGTTAGGGTTAGGGTTAGGGTTAGGGTTAGGGTTAGGGTTAGGGTTAGGGTTAGGGTTAGGGTTAGGGTTAGGGTTAGGGTTAGGGTTAGGGTTAGGGTTAGGGTTAGGGTTAGGGTTAGGGTTAGGGTTAGGGTTAGGGTTAGGGTTAGGGTTAGGGTTAGGGTTAGGGTTAGGGTTAGGGTTAGGGTTAGGGTTAGGGTTAGGGTTAGGGTTAGGGTTAGGGTTAGGGTTAGGGTTAGGGTTAGGGTTAGGGTTAGGGTTAGGGTTAGGGTTAGGGTTAGGGTTAGGGTTAGGGTTAGGGTTAGGGTTAGGGTTAGGGTTAGGGTTAGGGTTAGGGTTAGGGTTAGGGTTAGGGTTAGGGTTAGGGTTAGGGTTAGGGTTAGGGTTAGGGTTAGGGTTAGGGTTAGGGTTAGGGTTAGGGTTAGGGTTAGGGTTAGGGTTAGGGTTAGGGTTAGGGTTAGGGTTAGGGTTAGGGTTAGGGTTAGGGTTAGGGTTAGGGTTAGGGTTAGGGTTAGGGTTAGGGTTAGGGTTAGGGTTAGGGTTAGGGTTAGGGTTAGGGTTAGGGTTAGGGTTAGGGTTAGGGTTAGGGTTAGGGTTAGGGTTAGGGTTAGGGTTAGGGTTAGGGTTAGGGTTAGGGTTAGGGTTAGGGTTA
>NC_064434.1:0-12500 GCF_023343835.1 Lagopus muta | reverse complement strand
GGGTTAGGGTTAGGGTTAGGGTTAGGGTTAGGGTTAGGGTTAGGGTTAGGGTTAGGGTTAGGGTTAGGGTTAGGGTTAGGGTTAGGGTTAGGGTTAGGGTTAGGGTTAGGGTTAGGGTTAGGGTTAGGGTTAGGGTTAGGGTTAGGGTTAGGGTTAGGGTTAGGGTTAGGGTTAGGGTTAGGGTTAGGGTTAGGGTTAGGGTTAGGGTTAGGGTTAGGGTTAGGGTTAGGGTTAGGGTTAGGGTTAGGGTTAGGGTTAGGGTTAGGGTTAGGGTTAGGGTTAGGGTTAGGGTTAGGGTTAGGGTTAGGGTTAGGGTTAGGGTTAGGGTTAGGGTTAGGGTTAGGGTTAGGGTTAGGGTTAGGGTTAGGGTTAGGGTTAGGGTTAGGGTTAGGGTTAGGGTTAGGGTTAGGGTTAGGGTTAGGGTTAGGGTTAGGGTTAGGGTTAGGGTTAGGGTTAGGGTTAGGGTTAGGGTTAGGGTTAGGGTTAGGGTTAGGGTTAGGGTTAGGGTTAGGGTTAGGGTTAGGGTTAGGGTTAGGGTTAGGGTTAGGGTTAGGGTTAGGGTTAGGGTTAGGGTTAGGGTTAGGGTTAGGGTTAGGGTTAGGGTTAGGGTTAGGGTTAGGGTTAGGGTTAGGGTTAGGGTTAGGGTTAGGGTTAGGGTTAGGGTTAGGGTTAGGGTTAGGGTTAGGGTTAGGGTTAGGGTTAGGGTTAGGGTTAGGGTTAGGGTTAGGGTTAGGGTTAGGGTTAGGGTTAGGGTTAGGGTTAGGGTTAGGGTTAGGGTTAGGGTTAGGGTTAGGGTTAGGGTTAGGGTTAGGGTTAGGGTTAGGGTTAGGGTTAGGGTTAGGGTTAGGGTTAGGGTTAGGGTTAGGGTTAGGGTTAGGGTTAGGGTTAGGGTTAGGGTTAGGGTTAGGGTTAGGGTTAGGGTTAGGGTTAGGGTTAGGGTTAGGGTTAGGGTTAGGGTTAGGGTTAGGGTTAGGGTTAGGGTTAGGGTTAGGGTTAGGGTTAGGGTTAGGGTTAGGGTTAGGGTTAGGGTTAGGGTTAGGGTTAGGGTTAGGGTTAGGGTTAGGGTTAGGGTTAGGGTTAGGGTTAGGGTTAGGGTTAGGGTTAGGGTTAGGGTTAGGGTTAGGGTTAGGGTTAGGGTTAGGGTTAGGGTTAGGGTTAGGGTTAGGGTTAGGGTTAGGGTTAGGGTTAGGGTTAGGGTTAGGGTTAGGGTTAGGGTTAGGGTTAGGGTTAGGGTTAGGGTTAGGGTTAGGGTTAGGGTTAGGGTTAGGGTTAGGGTTAGGGTTAGGGTTAGGGTTAGGGTTAGGGTTAGGGTTAGGGTTAGGGTTAGGGTTAGGGTTAGGGTTAGGGTTAGGGTTAGGGTTAGGGTTAGGGTTAGGGTTAGGGTTAGGGTTAGGGTTAGGGTTAGGGTTAGGGTTAGGGTTAGGGTTAGGGTTAGGGTTAGGGTTAGGGTTAGGGTTAGGGTTAGGGTTAGGGTTAGGGTTAGGGTTAGGGTTAGGGTTAGGGTTAGGGTTAGGGTTAGGGTTAGGGTTAGGGTTAGGGTTAGGGTTAGGGTTAGGGTTAGGGTTAGGGTTAGGGTTAGGGTTAGGGTTAGGGTTAGGGTTAGGGTTAGGGTTAGGGTTAGGGTTAGGGTTAGGGTTAGGGTTAGGGTTAGGGTTAGGGTTAGGGTTAGGGTTAGGGTTAGGGTTAGGGTTAGGGTTAGGGTTAGGGTTAGGGTTAGGGTTAGGGTTAGGGTTAGGGTTAGGGTTAGGGTTAGGGTTAGGGTTAGGGTTAGGGTTAGGGTTAGGGTTAGGGTTAGGGTTAGGGTTAGGGTTAGGGTTAGGGTTAGGGTTAGGGTTAGGGTTAGGGTTAGGGTTAGGGTTAGGGTTAGGGTTAGGGTTAGGGTTAGGGTTAGGGTTAGGGTTAGGGTTAGGGTTAGGGTTAGGGTTAGGGTTAGGGTTAGGGTTAGGGTTAGGGTTAGGGTTAGGGTTAGGGTTAGGGTTAGGGTTAGGGTTAGGGTTAGGGTTAGGGTTAGGGTTAGGGTTAGGGTTAGGGTTAGGGTTAGGGTTAGGGTTAGGGTTAGGGTTAGGGTTAGGGTTAGGGTTAGGGTTAGGGTTAGGGTTAGGGTTAGGGTTAGGGTTAGGGTTAGGGTTAGGGTTAGGGTTAGGGTTAGGGTTAGGGTTAGGGTTAGGGTTAGGGTTAGGGTTAGGGTTAGGGTTAGGGTTAGGGTTAGGGTTAGGGTTAGGGTTAGGGTTAGGGTTAGGGTTAGGGTTAGGGTTAGGGTTAGGGTTAGGGTTAGGGTTAGGGTTAGGGTTAGGGTTAGGGTTAGGGTTAGGGTTAGGGTTAGGGTTAGGGTTAGGGTTAGGGTTAGGGTTAGGGTTAGGGTTAGGGTTAGGGTTAGGGTTAGGGTTAGGGTTAGGGTTAGGGTTAGGGTTAGGGTTAGGGTTAGGGTTAGGGTTAGGGTTAGGGTTAGGGTTAGGGTTAGGGTTAGGGTTAGGGTTAGGGTTAGGGTTAGGGTTAGGGTTAGGGTTAGGGTTAGGGTTAGGGTTAGGGTTAGGGTTAGGGTTAGGGTTAGGGTTAGGGTTAGGGTTAGGGTTAGGGTTAGGGTTAGGGTTAGGGTTAGGGTTAGGGTTAGGGTTAGGGTTAGGGTTAGGGTTAGGGTTAGGGTTAGGGTTAGGGTTAGGGTTAGGGTTAGGGTTAGGGTTAGGGTTAGGGTTAGGGTTAGGGTTAGGGTTAGGGTTAGGGTTAGGGTTAGGGTTAGGGTTAGGGTTAGGGTTAGGGTTAGGGTTAGGGTTAGGGTTAGGGTTAGGGTTAGGGTTAGGGTTAGGGTTAGGGTTAGGGTTAGGGTTAGGGTTAGGGTTAGGGTTAGGGTTAGGGTTAGGGTTAGGGTTAGGGTTAGGGTTAGGGTTAGGGTTAGGGTTAGGGTTAGGGTTAGGGTTAGGGTTAGGGTTAGGGTTAGGGTTAGGGTTAGGGTTAGGGTTAGGGTTAGGGTTAGGGTTAGGGTTAGGGTTAGGGTTAGGGTTAGGGTTAGGGTTAGGGTTAGGGTTAGGGTTAGGGTTAGGGTTAGGGTTAGGGTTAGGGTTAGGGTTAGGGTTAGGGTTAGGGTTAGGGTTAGGGTTAGGGTTAGGGTTAGGGTTAGGGTTAGGGTTAGGGTTAGGGTTAGGGTTAGGGTTAGGGTTAGGGTTAGGGTTAGGGTTAGGGTTAGGGTTAGGGTTAGGGTTAGGGTTAGGGTTAGGGTTAGGGTTAGGGTTAGGGTTAGGGTTAGGGTTAGGGTTAGGGTTAGGGTTAGGGTTAGGGTTAGGGTTAGGGTTAGGGTTAGGGTTAGGGTTAGGGTTAGGGTTAGGGTTAGGGTTAGGGTTAGGGTTAGGGTTAGGGTTAGGGTTAGGGTTAGGGTTAGGGTTAGGGTTAGGGTTAGGGTTAGGGTTAGGGTTAGGGTTAGGGTTAGGGTTAGGGTTAGGGTTAGGGTTAGGGTTAGGGTTAGGGTTAGGGTTAGGGTTAGGGTTAGGGTTAGGGTTAGGGTTAGGGTTAGGGTTAGGGTTAGGGTTAGGGTTAGGGTTAGGGTTAGGGTTAGGGTTAGGGTTAGGGTTAGGGTTAGGGTTAGGGTTAGGGTTAGGGTTAGGGTTAGGGTTAGGGTTAGGGTTAGGGTTAGGGTTAGGGTTAGGGTTAGGGTTAGGGTTAGGGTTAGGGTTAGGGTTAGGGTTAGGGTTAGGGTTAGGGTTAGGGTTAGGGTTAGGGTTAGGGTTAGGGTTAGGGTTAGGGTTAGGGTTAGGGTTAGGGTTAGGGTTAGGGTTAGGGTTAGGGTTAGGGTTAGGGTTAGGGTTAGGGTTAGGGTTAGGGTTAGGGTTAGGGTTAGGGTTAGGGTTAGGGTTAGGGTTAGGGTTAGGGTTAGGGTTAGGGTTAGGGTTAGGGTTAGGGTTAGGGTTAGGGTTAGGGTTAGGGTTAGGGTTAGGGTTAGGGTTAGGGTTAGGGTTAGGGTTAGGGTTAGGGTTAGGGTTAGGGTTAGGGTTAGGGTTAGGGTTAGGGTTAGGGTTAGGGTTAGGGTTAGGGTTAGGGTTAGGGTTAGGGTTAGGGTTAGGGTTAGGGTTAGGGTTAGGGTTAGGGTTAGGGTTAGGGTTAGGGTTAGGGTTAGGGTTAGGGTTAGGGTTAGGGTTAGGGTTAGGGTTAGGGTTAGGGTTAGGGTTAGGGTTAGGGTTAGGGTTAGGGTTAGGGTTAGGGTTAGGGTTAGGGTTAGGGTTAGGGTTAGGGTTAGGGTTAGGGTTAGGGTTAGGGTTAGGGTTAGGGTTAGGGTTAGGGTTAGGGTTAGGGTTAGGGTTAGGGTTAGGGTTAGGGTTAGGGTTAGGGTTAGGGTTAGGGTTAGGGTTAGGGTTAGGGTTAGGGTTAGGGTTAGGGTTAGGGTTAGGGTTAGGGTTAGGGTTAGGGTTAGGGTTAGGGTTAGGGTTAGGGTTAGGGTTAGGGTTAGGGTTAGGGTTAGGGTTAGGGTTAGGGTTAGGGTTAGGGTTAGGGTTAGGGTTAGGGTTAGGGTTAGGGTTAGGGTTAGGGTTAGGGTTAGGGTTAGGGTTAGGGTTAGGGTTAGGGTTAGGGTTAGGGTTAGGGTTAGGGTTAGGGTTAGGGTTAGGGTTAGGGTTAGGGTTAGGGTTAGGGTTAGGGTTAGGGTTAGGGTTAGGGTTAGGGTTAGGGTTAGGGTTAGGGTTAGGGTTAGGGTTAGGGTTAGGGTTAGGGTTAGGGTTAGGGTTAGGGTTAGGGTTAGGGTTAGGGTTAGGGTTAGGGTTAGGGTTAGGGTTAGGGTTAGGGTTAGGGTTAGGGTTAGGGTTAGGGTTAGGGTTAGGGTTAGGGTTAGGGTTAGGGTTAGGGTTAGGGTTAGGGTTAGGGTTAGGGTTAGGGTTAGGGTTAGGGTTAGGGTTAGGGTTAGGGTTAGGGTTAGGGTTAGGGTTAGGGTTAGGGTTAGGGTTAGGGTTAGGGTTAGGGTTAGGGTTAGGGTTAGGGTTAGGGTTAGGGTTAGGGTTAGGGTTAGGGTTAGGGTTAGGGTTAGGGTTAGGGTTAGGGTTAGGGTTAGGGTTAGGGTTAGGGTTAGGGTTAGGGTTAGGGTTAGGGTTAGGGTTAGGGTTAGGGTTAGGGTTAGGGTTAGGGTTAGGGTTAGGGTTAGGGTTAGGGTTAGGGTTAGGGTTAGGGTTAGGGTTAGGGTTAGGGTTAGGGTTAGGGTTAGGGTTAGGGTTAGGGTTAGGGTTAGGGTTAGGGTTAGGGTTAGGGTTAGGGTTAGGGTTAGGGTTAGGGTTAGGGTTAGGGTTAGGGTTAGGGTTAGGGTTAGGGTTAGGGTTAGGGTTAGGGTTAGGGTTAGGGTTAGGGTTAGGGTTAGGGTTAGGGTTAGGGTTAGGGTTAGGGTTAGGGTTAGGGTTAGGGTTAGGGTTAGGGTTAGGGTTAGGGTTAGGGTTAGGGTTAGGGTTAGGGTTAGGGTTAGGGTTAGGGTTAGGGTTAGGGTTAGGGTTAGGGTTAGGGTTAGGGTTAGGGTTAGGGTTAGGGTTAGGGTTAGGGTTAGGGTTAGGGTTAGGGTTAGGGTTAGGGTTAGGGTTAGGGTTAGGGTTAGGGTTAGGGTTAGGGTTAGGGTTAGGGTTAGGGTTAGGGTTAGGGTTAGGGTTAGGGTTAGGGTTAGGGTTAGGGTTAGGGTTAGGGTTAGGGTTAGGGTTAGGGTTAGGGTTAGGGTTAGGGTTAGGGTTAGGGTTAGGGTTAGGGTTAGGGTTAGGGTTAGGGTTAGGGTTAGGGTTAGGGTTAGGGTTAGGGTTAGGGTTAGGGTTAGGGTTAGGGTTAGGGTTAGGGTTAGGGTTAGGGTTAGGGTTAGGGTTAGGGTTAGGGTTAGGGTTAGGGTTAGGGTTAGGGTTAGGGTTAGGGTTAGGGTTAGGGTTAGGGTTAGGGTTAGGGTTAGGGTTAGGGTTAGGGTTAGGGTTAGGGTTAGGGTTAGGGTTAGGGTTAGGGTTAGGGTTAGGGTTAGGGTTAGGGTTAGGGTTAGGGTTAGGGTTAGGGTTAGGGTTAGGGTTAGGGTTAGGGTTAGGGTTAGGGTTAGGGTTAGGGTTAGGGTTAGGGTTAGGGTTAGGGTTAGGGTTAGGGTTAGGGTTAGGGTTAGGGTTAGGGTTAGGGTTAGGGTTAGGGTTAGGGTTAGGGTTAGGGTTAGGGTTAGGGTTAGGGTTAGGGTTAGGGTTAGGGTTAGGGTTAGGGTTAGGGTTAGGGTTAGGGTTAGGGTTAGGGTTAGGGTTAGGGTTAGGGTTAGGGTTAGGGTTAGGGTTAGGGTTAGGGTTAGGGTTAGGGTTAGGGTTAGGGTTAGGGTTAGGGTTAGGGTTAGGGTTAGGGTTAGGGTTAGGGTTAGGGTTAGGGTTAGGGTTAGGGTTAGGGTTAGGGTTAGGGTTAGGGTTAGGGTTAGGGTTAGGGTTAGGGTTAGGGTTAGGGTTAGGGTTAGGGTTAGGGTTAGGGTTAGGGTTAGGGTTAGGGTTAGGGTTAGGGTTAGGGTTAGGGTTAGGGTTAGGGTTAGGGTTAGGGTTAGGGTTAGGGTTAGGGTTAGGGTTAGGGTTAGGGTTAGGGTTAGGGTTAGGGTTAGGGTTAGGGTTAGGGTTAGGGTTAGGGTTAGGGTTAGGGTTAGGGTTAGGGTTAGGGTTAGGGTTAGGGTTAGGGTTAGGGTTAGGGTTAGGGTTAGGGTTAGGGTTAGGGTTAGGGTTAGGGTTAGGGTTAGGGTTAGGGTTAGGGTTAGGGTTAGGGTTAGGGTTAGGGTTAGGGTTAGGGTTAGGGTTAGGGTTAGGGTTAGGGTTAGGGTTAGGGTTAGGGTTAGGGTTAGGGTTAGGGTTAGGGTTAGGGTTAGGGTTAGGGTTAGGGTTAGGGTTAGGGTTAGGGTTAGGGTTAGGGTTAGGGTTAGGGTTAGGGTTAGGGTTAGGGTTAGGGTTAGGGTTAGGGTTAGGGTTAGGGTTAGGGTTAGGGTTAGGGTTAGGGTTAGGGTTAGGGTTAGGGTTAGGGTTAGGGTTAGGGTTAGGGTTAGGGTTAGGGTTAGGGTTAGGGTTAGGGTTAGGGTTAGGGTTAGGGTTAGGGTTAGGGTTAGGGTTAGGGTTAGGGTTAGGGTTAGGGTTAGGGTTAGGGTTAGGGTTAGGGTTAGGGTTAGGGTTAGGGTTAGGGTTAGGGTTAGGGTTAGGGTTAGGGTTAGGGTTAGGGTTAGGGTTAGGGTTAGGGTTAGGGTTAGGGTTAGGGTTAGGGTTAGGGTTAGGGTTAGGGTTAGGGTTAGGGTTAGGGTTAGGGTTAGGGTTAGGGTTAGGGTTAGGGTTAGGGTTAGGGTTAGGGTTAGGGTTAGGGTTAGGGTTAGGGTTAGGGTTAGGGTTAGGGTTAGGGTTAGGGTTAGGGTTAGGGTTAGGGTTAGGGTTAGGGTTAGGGTTAGGGTTAGGGTTAGGGTTAGGGTTAGGGTTAGGGTTAGGGTTAGGGTTAGGGTTAGGGTTAGGGTTAGGGTTAGGGTTAGGGTTAGGGTTAGGGTTAGGGTTAGGGTTAGGGTTAGGGTTAGGGTTAGGGTTAGGGTTAGGGTTAGGGTTAGGGTTAGGGTTAGGGTTAGGGTTAGGGTTAGGGTTAGGGTTAGGGTTAGGGTTAGGGTTAGGGTTAGGGTTAGGGTTAGGGTTAGGGTTAGGGTTAGGGTTAGGGTTAGGGTTAGGGTTAGGGTTAGGGTTAGGGTTAGGGTTAGGGTTAGGGTTAGGGTTAGGGTTAGGGTTAGGGTTAGGGTTAGGGTTAGGGTTAGGGTTAGGGTTAGGGTTAGGGTTAGGGTTAGGGTTAGGGTTAGGGTTAGGGTTAGGGTTAGGGTTAGGGTTAGGGTTAGGGTTAGGGTTAGGGTTAGGGTTAGGGTTAGGGTTAGGGTTAGGGTTAGGGTTAGGGTTAGGGTTAGGGTTAGGGTTAGGGTTAGGGTTAGGGTTAGGGTTAGGGTTAGGGTTAGGGTTAGGGTTAGGGTTAGGGTTAGGGTTAGGGTTAGGGTTAGGGTTAGGGTTAGGGTTAGGGTTAGGGTTAGGGTTAGGGTTAGGGTTAGGGTTAGGGTTAGGGTTAGGGTTAGGGTTAGGGTTAGGGTTAGGGTTAGGGTTAGGGTTAGGGTTAGGGTTAGGGTTAGGGTTAGGGTTAGGGTTAGGGTTAGGGTTAGGGTTAGGGTTAGGGTTAGGGTTAGGGTTAGGGTTAGGGTTAGGGTTAGGGTTAGGGTTAGGGTTAGGGTTAGGGTTAGGGTTAGGGTTAGGGTTAGGGTTAGGGTTAGGGTTAGGGTTAGGGTTAGGGTTAGGGTTAGGGTTAGGGTTAGGGTTAGGGTTAGGGTTAGGGTTAGGGTTAGGGTTAGGGTTAGGGTTAGGGTTAGGGTTAGGGTTAGGGTTAGGGTTAGGGTTAGGGTTAGGGTTAGGGTTAGGGTTAGGGTTAGGGTTAGGGTTAGGGTTAGGGTTAGGGTTAGGGTTAGGGTTAGGGTTAGGGTTAGGGTTAGGGTTAGGGTTAGGGTTAGGGTTAGGGTTAGGGTTAGGGTTAGGGTTAGGGTTAGGGTTAGGGTTAGGGTTAGGGTTAGGGTTAGGGTTAGGGTTAGGGTTAGGGTTAGGGTTAGGGTTAGGGTTAGGGTTAGGGTTAGGGTTAGGGTTAGGGTTAGGGTTAGGGTTAGGGTTAGGGTTAGGGTTAGGGTTAGGGTTAGGGTTAGGGTTAGGGTTAGGGTTAGGGTTAGGGTTAGGGTTAGGGTTAGGGTTAGGGTTAGGGTTAGGGTTAGGGTTAGGGTTAGGGTTAGGGTTAGGGTTAGGGTTAGGGTTAGGGTTAGGGTTAGGGTTAGGGTTAGGGTTAGGGTTAGGGTTAGGGTTAGGGTTAGGGTTAGGGTTAGGGTTAGGGTTAGGGTTAGGGTTAGGGTTAGGGTTAGGGTTAGGGTTAGGGTTAGGGTTAGGGTTAGGGTTAGGGTTAGGGTTAGGGTTAGGGTTAGGGTTAGGGTTAGGGTTAGGGTTAGGGTTAGGGTTAGGGTTAGGGTTAGGGTTAGGGTTAGGGTTAGGGTTAGGGTTAGGGTTAGGGTTAGGGTTAGGGTTAGGGTTAGGGTTAGGGTTAGGGTTAGGGTTAGGGTTAGGGTTAGGGTTAGGGTTAGGGTTAGGGTTAGGGTTAGGGTTAGGGTTAGGGTTAGGGTTAGGGTTAGGGTTAGGGTTAGGGTTAGGGTTAGGGTTAGGGTTAGGGTTAGGGTTAGGGTTAGGGTTAGGGTTAGGGTTAGGGTTAGGGTTAGGGTTAGGGTTAGGGTTAGGGTTAGGGTTAGGGTTAGGGTTAGGGTTAGGGTTAGGGTTAGGGTTAGGGTTAGGGTTAGGGTTAGGGTTAGGGTTAGGGTTAGGGTTAGGGTTAGGGTTAGGGTTAGGGTTAGGGTTAGGGTTAGGGTTAGGGTTAGGGTTAGGGTTAGGGTTAGGGTTAGGGTTAGGGTTAGGGTTAGGGTTAGGGTTAGGGTTAGGGTTAGGGTTAGGGTTAGGGTTAGGGTTAGGGTTAGGGTTAGGGTTAGGGTTAGGGTTAGGGTTAGGGTTAGGGTTAGGGTTAGGGTTAGGGTTAGGGTTAGGGTTAGGGTTAGGGTTAGGGTTAGGGTTAGGGTTAGGGTTAGGGTTAGGGTTAGGGTTAGGGTTAGGGTTAGGGTTAGGGTTAGGGTTAGGGTTAGGGTTAGGGTTAGGGTTAGGGTTAGGGTTAGGGTTAGGGTTAGGGTTAGGGTTAGGGTTAGGGTTAGGGTTAGGGTTAGGGTTAGGGTTAGGGTTAGGGTTAGGGTTAGGGTTAGGGTTAGGGTTAGGGTTAGGGTTAGGGTTAGGGTTAGGGTTAGGGTTAGGGTTAGGGTTAGGGTTAGGGTTAGGGTTAGGGTTAGGGTTAGGGTTAGGGTTAGGGTTAGGGTTAGGGTTAGGGTTAGGGTTAGGGTTAGGGTTAGGGTTAGGGTTAGGGTTAGGGTTAGGGTTAGGGTTAGGGTTAGGGTTAGGGTAGGGTTAGGGTTAGGGTTAGGGTTAGGGTTAGGGTTAGGGTTAGGGTTAGGGTTAGGGTTAGGGTTAGGGTTAGGGTTAGGGTTAGGGTTAGGGTTAGGGTTAGGGTTAGGGTTAGGGTTAGGGTTAGGGTTAGGGTTAGGGTTAGGGTTAGGGTTAGGGTTAGGGTTAGGGTTAGGGTTAGGGTTAGGGTTAGGGTTAGGGTTAGGGTTAGGGTTAGGGTTAGGGTTAGGGTTAGGGTTAGGGTTAGGGTTAGGGTTAGGGTTAGGGTTAGGGTTAGGGTTAGGGTTAGGGTTAGGGTTAGGGTTAGGGTTAGGGTTAGGGTTAGGGTTAGGGTTAGGGTTAGGGTTAGGGTTAGGGTTAGGGTTAGGGTTAGGGTTAGGGTTAGGGTTAGGGTTAGGGTTAGGGTTAGGGTTAGGGTTAGGGTTAGGGTTAGGGTTAGGGTTAGGGTTAGGGTTAGGGTTAGGGTTAGGGTTAGGGTTAGGGTTAGGGTTAGGGTTAGGGTTAGGGTTAGGGTTAGGGTTAGGGTTAGGGTTAGGGTTAGGGTTAGGGTTAGGGTTAGGGTTAGGGTTAGGGTTAGGGTTAGGGTTAGGGTTAGGGTTAGGGTTAGGGTTAGGGTTAGGGTTAGGGTTAGGGTTAGGGTTAGGGTTAGGGTTAGGGTTAGGGTTAGGGTTAGGGTTAGGGTTAGGGTTAGGGTTAGGGTTAGGGTTAGGGTTAGGGTTAGGGTTAGGGTTAGGGTTAGGGTTAGGGTTAGGGTTAGGGTTAGGGTTAGGGTTAGGGTTAGGGTTAGGGTTAGGGTTAGGGTTAGGGTTAGGGTTAGGGTTAGGGTTAGGGTTAGGGTTAGGGTTAGGGTTAGGGTTAGGGTTAGGGTTAGGGTTAGGGTTAGGGTTAGGGTTAGGGTTAGGGTTAGGGTTAGGGTTAGGGTTAGGGTTAGGGTTAGGGTTAGGGTTAGGGTTAGGGTTAGGGTTAGGGTTAGGGTTAGGGTTAGGGTTAGGGTTAGGGTTAGGGTTAGGGTTAGGGTTAGGGTTAGGGTTAGGGTTAGGGTTAGGGTTAGGGTTAGGGTTAGGGTTAGGGTTAGGGTTAGGGTTAGGGTTAGGGTTAGGGTTAGGGTTAGGGTTAGGGTTAGGGTTAGGGTTAGGGTTAGGGTTAGGGTTAGGGTTAGGGTTAGGGTTAGGGTTAGGGTTAGGGTTAGGGTTAGGGTTAGGGTTAGGGTTAGGGTTAGGGTTAGGGTTAGGGTTAGGGTTAGGGTTAGGGTTAGGGTTAGGGTTAGGGTTAGGGTTAGGGTTAGGGTTAGGGTTAGGGTTAGGGTTAGGGTTAGGGTTAGGGTTAGGGTTAGGGTTAGGGTTAGGGTTAGGGTTAGGGTTAGGGTTAGGGTTAGGGTTAGGGTTAGGGTTAGGGTTAGGGTTAGGGTTAGGGTTAGGGTTAGGGTTAGGGTTAGGGTTAGGGTTAGGGTTAGGGTTAGGGTTAGGGTTAGGGTTAGGGTTAGGGTTAGGGTTAGGGTTAGGGTTAGGGTTAGGGTTAGGGTTAGGGTTAGGGTTAGGGTTAGGGTTAGGGTTAGGGTTAGGGTTAGGGTTAGGGTTAGGGTTAGGGTTAGGGTTAGGGTTAGGGTTAGGGTTAGGGTTAGGGTTAGGGTTAGGGTTAGGGTTAGGGTTAGGGTTAGGGTTAGGGTTAGGGTTAGGGTTAGGGTTAGGGTTAGGGTTAGGGTTAGGGTTAGGGTTAGGGTTAGGGTTAGGGTTAGGGTTAGGGTTAGGGTTAGGGTTAGGGTTAGGGTTAGGGTTAGGGTTAGGGTTAGGGTTAGGGTTAGGGTTAGGGTTAGGGTTAGGGTTAGGGTTAGGGTTAGGGTTAGGGTTAGGGTTAGGGTTAGGGTTAGGGTTAGGGTTAGGGTTAGGGTTAGGGTTAGGGTTAGGGTTAGGGTTAGGGTTAGGGTTAGGGTTAGGGTTAGGGTTAGGGTTAGGGTTAGGGTTAGGGTTAGGGTTAGGGTTAGGGTTAGGGTTAGGGTTAGGGTTAGGGTTAGGGTTAGGGTTAGGGTTAGGGTTAGGGTTAGGGTTAGGGTTAGGGTTAGGGTTAGGGTTAGGGTTAGGGTTAGGGTTAGGGTTAGGGTTAGGGTTAGGGTTAGGGTTAGGGTTAGGGTTAGGGTTAGGGTTAGGGTTAGGGTTAGGGTTAGGGTTAGGGTTAGGGTTAGGGTTAGGGTTAGGGTTAGGGTTAGGGTTAGGGTTAGGGTTAGGGTTAGGGTTAGGGTTAGGGTTAGGGTTAGGGTTAGGGTTAGGGTTAGGGTTAGGGTTAGGGTTAGGGTTAGGGTTAGGGTTAGGGTTAGGGTTAGGGTTAGGGTTAGGGTTAGGGTTAGGGTTAGGGTTAGGGTTAGGGTTAGGGTTAGGGTTAGGGTTAGGGTTAGGGTTAGGGTTAGGGTTAGGGTTAGGGTTAGGGTTAGGGTTAGGGTTAGGGTTAGGGTTAGGGTTAGGGTTAGGGTTAGGGTTAGGGTTAGGGTTAGGGTTAGGGTTAGGGTTAGGGTTAGGGTTAGGGTTAGGGTTAGGGTTAGGGTTAGGGTTAGGGTTAGGGTTAGGGTTAGGGTTAGGG